>NC_090389.1:56624740-56629740 GCF_036365525.1 Heterodontus francisci
CCAGTCATGGAATAGCAATTCCAGCAATGGCTTCTCTTTTTCAATCACACACCATTACCTTGAGTCCCCAAGAATTTGACCTTGTCCCTCCTCGTTTTCATCTACATGCCACCCTTTAGTGGCATCATCTGCAGTCACAGAGTCAGCTTCCATATCTATGCTGATGACACCCAACTCTACCACTCCATCACCTTTGGCTCCTCCACTGTTTTCTTCTTGTCAGACTGTTTGTCTGATATCCAGTGTTCAACGAGCTGCTTTCACTTAAAACATTGGGAAGACTGGAGCTATCATCAACACCCCCTCCTACTCCCCACCCTAAATCCTGTACCCTCACCACTGATTCCATCCCCCTAACCAGAATTGTCTCGGGCTGAACCAGACTGTTTGTCATCTTGGTGTCCTATTCATCCCCAAGTTGAGCTTTTAATCCCATATATTCTCCATGACAAAGGCCATCTACTTCTACATCCATAACTCTGCCTGCCTCCACCCCTGCCTCAGCCTATCTGTGAAGAACGTCCATCCTTGGCTTTGTCGCCTCGAGTCTCAATGATTCAAATGCTCTTCTGGTCAGCCTCTCATCCTCCATAAACTGCAGCTCATTCAAGACTCTACATCAAGTCGTGCTCATCTATCACCACTGTCCTTGTTGGCCTAATTTGGGACCCAGTCACCCAGCACCTGCAATGCAAAATTATCTTGAGTTTACATTCTCTGAAATTCATTTTTCTTACCTAAGGTAAGGAAGGCTGACATTTATATAGCACCTTTCACGACCACCGAACGTTTCAAAGCATTTTACAGCCAATGAAATACTTTTAAAAATATAGTCACTGTTGTAATGCACAGCAAACTCCCAGAAACAGCAATTGATAATGACCAGATAATCTCTCTTTGTGATGTTGATTGAGGGATTGATTGGCTAAGACACTGGGGATAACTCTCCTGCTCTTCTTCGAAATAGTGCCTTGAGATCTTTTACATCCACCCGAGCATGCAGATGTGGCCTTGGTTTAACGTCGCTTCCGAAAGCTGGCACCTCTGACAGTGCAGCATTCCCTCAGCATTGCACTTGAGTGTCAACCTTGATTTTTGCGTTCAAGCCCTAGCATGGGACTTGAACCTGGAACCTTGTGACTCAGAGGTAAGAGTGCTACCAACTGAGCCACAGCTGACAATTTAAATGCAAATTGTTATGCAGAAACAAGATTCCAGGAAAATTGGGCACCGTCTGATACCTGGTCCAATTAGCCATTTTCTTTGTAGATAAACCTAAATAGTGAATCTCAGTTGACTGTTCAACTGTAGAGGGTATATGAGAGAATCCTCAGCTGACATCCGCGCATGGCCACTTTCCACGAGTCATTGCATAGCGATCAGAAGTGGGAACACTGGCCTTTTAAAAAATCTTCTACTCTGCCACTCCAGGCCAGAGTGCTGAAGCTATTTGTAGCATCCCAGTTACTGACTTGGCTGAGATAAATTAATTTGAGGACATTTGATCAGTATGGCTTTGTATTACTGGGTGGTGCGTTTCCCACTAGCCCTTAAGGAGTACATTTTGAGTTTTCCAATCACTATTTTGTTATTTACATTTAAATTAACTCATTTAATGTGTTGGAGAAGATCATTGCTTTGACAGACCTCCTTAAAATGCTTTTCTGTTGATTTCATAGGTAACTCAGCGTATAACATTGGCACAGAGACATTTTTATCAGATTACATTAGAACAAGAGTCGACCAGTCAGCCCCACAAGTCTGTTCCGCCATTCAGTTAGGTTGTGGCTGATCTGTACCATTAGTTCATTTATCTGCCTTTGCTCAATACTCATTGATATCCTCACCCAGCAATAATCTAGCGATCTCCATCTTGAAAATTTCAGTTGACCTAAAGTCCACAGCCTTTTGGTGGATCAACTTCCAGATTTCCACTATCTTTTGTGTGAAAAATGTTTGCTGATTTCACTCCTAAATGGCCTCGCTCTAATTTTAATATTATGGCCTCTTGTTCTGGATTGCCCACCAGCAAAATAGGTTTCCCCGCATCTACCCTAGCAAATTATTTTAATCACCTCAATTAGATCCCCCTCAATCTTCTCAGCTCAAGGGAATACAAAATTTTAGACTTGAAATGAAAATAACTTGCCTGTCATGTCACAGCTGTTCTCAGATCAATGCAGCTTCCACTTGGTCTCAAAGTGCCTTCAGTTTAAAAAAAAGTTTCTATATGTCCCAAGTAACTTGAATTTGAAAAGAATATTTACCTGCAACTTAAACAACTTCACAATGGGAAATAATAATGTAGTAGGGAATGGTGAGATACATGGACATTCAGTTGGGTTTTGTGGGCTCTGAGGACGAACTGTTGGCTTCGCTGTTCCCCATTGCATACCTTCTATTTTTGTTCCTGTTTGCATCGTAACATATAAAAATCTTAAAAGGGCTGGCACGGTAGATGGCAGGAGGATGTTTCCCCGGCTCAGGAGTCTAGAACTAATGACCACAGTCTCAATAAGAGATGGGCCATTTAGGTTTGAGATGAGAAGAAATTTATTCACTCATAGGGTTGTGAATCTTTGGAATTCTCTAACCCGTAGAGCTATGGATGCTCAGTTATCAAGTATATTCAAGACAGAGATCGCTAGATTTTTGGATGCTAAGGGAATCAAGGTTTAGGGAGATAATGCGGGAAGGTGAAGTTGAGGTCGAATATCAGCCATGATCTTATTGACTGGTGGAGCAGGTCGGAAAGGCCAAATAGTCTACTTCTGCTCCTGTTTCTTATGCTCTTTGTATCAGTTTACAAATTTTAATATGAGGCGCTGAAAGAAGTAACCTATTTCTCAGCCTGTCGCTCAAACAAACCTTTTAGAATTGTAGTGAGTTTTCAGTTTTCATCCAGTGTGCGGGGAGAGTTCCTTGTGATATAGAAGTATTCCATTCCCAAGGGGATGGAAAATGGTGCAGTGCTTCACTACACACATGCCCTATCAGCTGATAGTGAAAAAGTACTTGCTTAAGCAAAACCAATAGAGTAATCAACACCATTGAGCTGAAAGAAGTGCTGTGTTAGCAAGTGTCATCATCAACTGGAAAGCAGGGAGAGAAGGAGGAGCAAAGATAATTTAAAAAAACTGCTCCTAGAGAAGGTGAAAATAGACATGAAAAATTTGTATCTTTTGATCTTTTCATTTCCGAATACAATACCATATAGTAAATAGAGGCTGGCTGAAAGTAATTACAAGTTTGTGATCAAACCAAGGAGTTCAAATGATATAACACACAGTAGGTTCAATTATTTTACAACTGTCATCTGAGCCTTCTCATTAAATTACAGCCCTAAAATCAATCCTTTGGGAGGTATTTTTAAAACTTTCATGTGTCAATTTGAGGGAACCATTTATTTTCAGTCCATTATTTTTGTGTTGTCAGCAGGTTGTTGTGCTAATTCCAAAATCAACTAATCTCCATACCGTCCATACCTGCTATTGAATGTAGTCCGATTGCTGGTTGCACATGTTGCTTGAGAAGTAATTCTGTTTGATTATCTCTGGGCATTGTTTGTTAAAATCTATTCATTGTTTCACTTAAGCAAGTCACTTAACCACAGCACAGTGAGCCCATCAAGTCCTCCAAACGAACAGCAAGTTAAAATAAAACCATAAATTCAAACTGGATCTGTTTCCTTTGAATCTTAGCAGAAATGCCTTTGTATGTTATAGCTCCCAGATAAAGACAGGAAAAGGTTGCATTTGAGTTTGAAAATTATTCATTTTTTCAGGAATTTCAAGAACAATGCAAGTGACCCACTTCCCACTGCTCCAGAGATAGGCACCAACATGTTGCATCACAGACATTTGACAAAATTATTGACTCAGCCACGGACATGGGGGCAGTTAATCTGTGTAAAAAGTGTATTGCCAATCTGATGCCACCAAAACACATTTTTCCCTATAAATAAAGTAGCTAAGCATACAAACATCAATGGAGAGCATCACAACTGGATTAGCTAGCTTGCAAGCAAAATAGTATGCAATGCCAATGCGAATTACTTTTGTTGACAGAATCGAGCTCGCTACATCATGTCACAGGGTGGTAGATGGACCTCTGTGGATTCACACTGTGTCAGGAGTGCAAATTCATCCAATAAACCATGAAACTCAAGGAGAGGATTGTTATTGTGGTCATTGAGCTGAGACAGTAGAAAAATCAGCAATAGGAAGACGGACCATTTCTCACACTGCTGTTGTCGCAAAATAATTTAACCCGTGATGGTCAATGTTTGTGCAACTTCAACCTGCTTGTAATATGTATCCGAAGACAGGGCAGCCAACAAAAGGACAGTGATCTCCAAATCAGGAGAATTTTGTAGGATGGAACAGATAATACTTCAGAAGAGTCATGTAAACAGAAAAACAGAGTGGGACAGGAAGGGACAGAGAGATTAAATGGTAGGTAGCCAAGACTAGTTTATTCATCTTGACAGGCTGTTAAACTAGGTCCTGGATTCTAAAATACAGAAACAACAAAATCTCTCCTTGACAAAATGTCATTTACTCACCGAAGCTAGTGACAAAATTAGATAAACACAATTACACATAAAGAGTGCCCTTCAGTTCCTCCAATAAAGTGATTCTCTTAAATTCACTTATGTCTATATCTCAGTCTATCACTGATTCTGATTCAGCTCTGACAAGATAATTATTAACAAAAAGCTTTTCTGCAAAATGTTGAGCGGTTATTATTACATGTATTATTCAGTTAGAAAATGTTTAGTCATTATCTGTAGGATTGTACTCCAGACTAGCCAATTTATGTCCAAGCCAATTCCCTTACCTGTTAGCAAAGGTGCGCTTTTAACGTAATGTAATTATATGATACAGGCAACTTTCAAATGACATTGGCCACTCAGGCTATCTGCCCTCAAACCAGATAGTAAATGATGTGCATTGCAGTTACTGATCTTTGGCATACTTATAATACTTGTCCTTTAATCC